>NC_141032.1:45922500-45957500 GCF_052040795.2 Danio rerio | reverse complement strand
TACAATATAATACAATATAATATAATATAATACAATATAATACAATATAATATAATATAATACAATATAATACAATATAATATAATATAATACAATATAATATAATATAATATAATACAATATAATATAATATAATATAATATAATACAATATAATACAATATAATATAATATAATATAATACAATATAATATAATATAATATAATATAATACAATATAATACAATATAATATAATATAATATAATACAATACAATATAATATAATATAATACAATACAATATAATATAATATAATACAATATAATATAATATAATATAATATAATATAATACAATATAATATAATACAATATAATATAATATAATATAATATAATACAATATAATACAATACAATACAATACAATATAATACAATATAATATAATATAATATAATACAATACAATACAGTATAATATAATATAATATAATATAATATAATTAATATAATATAATATAATATAATATAATATAATATAATATAATATAATACAATATAATATAATATAATATAATATAATATAATATAATATAATTAATATAATATAATATAATACAATACAATACAATACAATACAATACAGTATAATATAATATAATATAATATAATATAATATAATATAATATAATATAATATAATATAATATAATATTGGTGGCACGGTGGTGCAGTGGGTAGCATTGTCGCCTCACAACAAGAAGGTCCCAGATTCGAGTCTCGGCTGGGTCAGCTGGCATTTCTGTGTGGAGTTTGCATGTTCTCCCTTGGCATGGGTTTCCTTCTGGTGCTCCGGTTTCCCCCACAGTCTAAAAGGCATGCACACATTGTGAAGTGTTTATTATATTAATTAAAAACTGATTATTTAAATGAAATTAAAAGTGCATTTATAATTTAACAAGCTGCACAATTATTTTATTAAAGTCCTTAAATTATTTCACATTATATATAGTCCAATAAGTTGCTTCTGGAAACCCCACAATATTGTTATTGTTATTATTATTATTATTATTATTATTATCATTATTTCTTCTTTTTTTTCTTCTACTTTTTCTTATTATTATTGTTATTGTTAATATTTTTGTTATTATTTTTATTATAAAATTAATAATATGTCATATGAATATGTTTAATTGTACTTGTTCTTATTCAATATGACTGTGTATAAAGACCAAATCAATTCATACAATTGTTTTATATTATAATATGCTGGAATATTTCACAATTATATTCTTATTAATCAATTAATTTAATTGTTTGTTATATAAACAGTATAGTATAAAATAGAATTTTTTAATTAAAATGTTATAAAAGTTCAAATGATGAATTTTGAAATATTAAACTACAATAAAATACAGCACTACCTAATATGATAAAGTTTAAATCTTGTATTGATTTAAATATTAAATAAACATATTTCCCTATGTCATTTCATGTTATGCTATTGCATTTAATCTTGAATTAATTTAAATTCATCATAAAAAATAACCAATTAGGGCATAATATTGTGTAGTGTTCATTACAAAGTTCATGAAAATTTTGTTTAAATAAAGTATTCAGCAATATAATATTCATTTATTCATTTTCATTCAGCTTAGTCCCGGTTTTGTCAGGGGTCACCACATCAGATTATACCGCCAACTTATCCAGCATATGTTTTACGCAGCGAATGCACTTCCTGCTGCAACCCAGTACTGGATAACATCCATACACACTGGTATTCACACACACACTCATGCACTATACAGACAATTTAGTTCATCCAATTCACCTACAGCGCATGTGTTTGGACTGTGAGGTAAACCCGAGCACCCGGAGGAAACCCACACAAACACGGGGAGAGCATGCAAACTCCACACAGAATTGCCAACTGACCCAGCCAGGACCCGAGCCAGCAACCTTCTTGCTGTAAGGCGACAGTGCTAACCGCTGAGCCACTGTGCTGCCCCAACATTATAATATTTTAAATTATTTTTTAAAATTTTTTTATTATATCAAACAGTTAAAATTGAAATACCAAATAGTAAATTATTTCAAGCATTATTAGAGTTCATCTTAGAAATATACTTAATGCATTTTCATTTGAACTACACACACAAAGAAACCTCCCTGCCACAATGCCAGATAGCTGTAGTGATTGTTAACGTACTGCACAATGATCTATGCACCAACATTTAATACAGGAGAGTAAATCATTGGAACAAACCCTCAGCCCTGCGTTTAAGTGATGCTCTCCTCAATATAATGGATTTTTATGAATCAGATATTGCGTAATCGATGCGTAATTGATTTTTTAAATGCTCAAGTAGAACATTTATCCCCGGTGGAGCAGCGGTTAGGCTAATGTCTTCTTGATCATTTCCTTTTCTGATCAGAGAAATGATGGAGCCTCCGTCCCTTCAGACCAACATTAAAGCCGGCCTGGGGATCTGTTTCTCTCTCTCTGTCTTCATCTCTTTCTCCTCTCTTCATCTGTCTATCAGCCCTAAGCAGAGCTCTATCTTCTCTAAACGCACAGTATGTATGTTGTGTAGGGCCCCGAACCACCAGGGGGCCCCTTTGCTCTCAGAGATCATATAGTGACTAGAGCTGTGCAAGAGATTTTTCTTCAGATTTTTTTTTTTTTTTTTTGGCTTTCGGCGATTATTAAAATACTATAAAAGGGTGTTTTTGAAGGATTTTAACAAGTAAAAAGCCTTAAAGGTGTTTTAATAGCTGATGAGAACACAGAGGTGTAGAGATGCAGTTTCTGAATTAATCAATTTAAAGGGTTAGTTCACCCAAAAATTTAAATGATGTTATTAATTACTCATACTTGGGTTGTTTCCTAACACTTTGTTCATCTTTGGAATACAAATTCAGATATTTTAGTTTGGGGGTCTCAAACTCAAATTGGCAAGGGGGTTATTTCAGTGACTGAAAATTCCTAGGAGGGTTGTTTTAACATTTAAGTACAAGAAAAAAGTGGAAACCTGACATAATTAACACATCTTAGGCAGGGCTTCACATTAACACCCGCCAAACCGCCAAATGCGGATAGATTTCAGCTCTGGCAGGTAAAACAGACACCACCACTAGCCACTTTGGCTGGTCGAAAAGGATTTAACAATTGTGGTTTTCTTAAAAGCAGAGTTCGACAATAAAGATGGGCCAATATGTGTGCAAATGCGATCTTAGAATCGAGAAGCAGCGCGACTGACAAAAGTAATTGTGTTCGCACAAGCAAAGAAACCAGGTGAATACCGGATGAGAGGATAATCACTCGCGCCAACAGCTGATGTGATGCGCACGACTGTTTAAATGCGTGCGCGCTCCCGTTTCCTTGCTTGAAGCAACCGTGCCTAGAAACGCAACTTGTGTGATCGGTTCTTTCAAATAGACTACACAAAAAGTGATGAACATGCACCCACAGTCTTGCTGCTCAAGAGCTCGAGATTTGTCTTTTCGTAAGCAGCGCCGGTTGCTTTCGTTTTAACCATTATTTGAATTTTTTAATCCCATTATTAATAGACCTAATGTCAACTGTGTTTGTGTGATAATCCTTTTATCATCACACACAGTATGTTTTACGCATGCTTTCGTTTGCTTACAGTTTTTTGTTTTTATTTAAATATGGTTCAATTATAATTTTATGCAATAACATTGCTGGGCGAGGCAGTGGCGCAGTAGGTAGTGCTGACACCTGACCCACGGTGCATGCAACGTGAGTAGCTGTGCATTTATACTTCTCTGTCGGTCTGCATTAACACTTCCGAAACGCTAGTTGGCAGTGAGGTGTTAATGTTCCTCTGTGTCGAGTTTCTTCTCTGCTTTTCCTGAACACTTCCTGGATGTACAATTGGCTCAAACTTGCTCATTTTGAGGCAGGAACCAGCGGACGTGCAACAACTTTAACTATGAGGTAAACACAAAACAAAACATTCCATCAGGAGCTCCTTCACGGGACTCCACACTTGTAAACAATCGCTCCATTGGGCTCGCGTCCAGCTCGCGCCATTCGCACGGCTCTCGGTCCCACCCAGACTCGTCAACGCTACCAAGTTGAACAATCACAGAGCTTGCGCTATGCGTCGTTGTGACGTGTAGTTACAATTTTTGAAAGGTGCACGTCAGTGACGCCGACGGCCACGGCGGAGGGCTATTCGTCAGCGCCGTAGCATGCGCCAGCAATTCACGCAGTAGTATAAATCATAAATTTCTCTGCTCGCACAAAACGTTTTTGATTTTTGTCAGTCCCTGGGGCGGGACTTGGTTTACTTGTTATCTCTAACGCTATTGGTTACTCGCCTTTGCTGGAAGTTGGCCGTGATTGGACGCAGGTTATGATGATCCACATTTGATCTGTATGGTATGAAAGCTAGTTTGGCTGGCGGCGTGCAGGAATTTCACTTATTACTAAACCACACTTACATGCTGTTTCAGAGCGAATATTCAGAGAAGCATGGTGAACAATATAGGGAGGCTGTCATTGTTCAAAAATGACCCAATGTGAATATAAAAGCAACTTCAGCTCAGTAAATTTTTTTTCAATTTTTCAATTTTTAACAGTGCTCCAGGCTAGTTATTACAGCAGATGGCGCTCTAGGCTAGTATTCAACAGCGCTCTAGGCTAGTCTAAACAGCAGATGGTGCTCTAGGCTAGTTCTTAACATAGCTCTAGGTAAGTTATAACAGCAGATGGCGCTTTAGGCCAGTTTTTAACAGCCCTTTAGGCTAGTTATAACAGCAGAGGACGCTCTATGCTAGTTCTTAACAGCGCTCTAGGCTAGTTATAACAGCTGAGGACGCTAATTTTTAACAGGGCTCTAGACTAGTTATAACAGCAGATGGTGATCTAGGCTAGTTCTTAACAGCTCTCGGCTAGTTATAACAGCAGATGGCGCTCTAGGCTAGTTCTTAACAGCGCTCTAGGCTAGTTATAACAGCAGACGGCACTCTAGGCTAGTTTTTAACAGCGCTTTACGCTAGTTATAACAGCTGATGGTGCTATAGTTTAGTTTTTAACAGTGCTCCTGGCTAGTTATAAAAGCAGATGGCGCTCTACGCTAGTTTTCAACAGCGCTCTAGGCTAGTCAAAACAGCAGATGGTGCTCTAGGCTAGTTTTCAACAGTGCTCTAGGCTAGTCATAACAGCAGATGGTGCTCTAGGCTAGTTCTTAACATAGCTCTAGACTAGTTATAACGGCAGATGGCGTTCTAGGCTAGTTTTCAACAGCGCTCTAGGCTAGTCAAAACAGCAGATGGTGCTCTAGGCTAGTTTTCAACAGTGCTCTAGGCTAGTCATAACAGCAGATGGTGCTCTAGGCTAGTTCTTAACATAGCTCTAGACTAGTTATAACGGCAGATGGCGCTCTAGGCTAGTTTTCAACAGCGCTCTAGGCTAGTCAAAACAGCAGATGGTGCTCTAGGCTAGTTCTTAACATAGCTCTAGACTAGTTATAACAGCAGATGGCGCTCTAGGCTAGTTTTCAACAGCGCTCTAGGCTAGTCAAAACAGCTGATGGTGCTCTAGGCTAGTTCTTAACATAGCTCTAGGCTAGTTATAAAAGCTGATGGTGCTCTAGTTTAGTTTTTAACAGTGTTCTAGGCTAGTTATAACAGCAGATGGCGCTCTAGGCTAGTTATAACAGCAGATGGCACTCTAGGCTAGTTTTCAACAGTGCTCTAGGCTAGTTATAACAGCAGATGGCACTCTAGGCTAGTTTTTAACAGCAAACAGTGTTCTAGGCTAGTTTTATAAGCACTCTAGGCTAGCTTTTAAACAGTAGATGGCACTCCAGGCTAGTTTTTAAACAGCAGACAGTGCTAATACAGCTCTAATATATATAATATAATGTATATTAGGCTATTAAGTTTAGCTATTTTCGTTTTCAATTCGTATTATTGACTGTTTAAAGTCTCTGTGTGTCATGTGTATTGAAGTCAAACCGCTCAAATTGAACAGATTAAGGAGTTTGGAGGCATTTTAGGGTTTTTATTAACTCGCTGACAGGGACCCCCGTCACAAAGGTTTTTGCTCAGGGCCCCTAGAAGTCTAAGATGGAAACACAGAAGATGAAACACAGATCACACTCGTCTTTATGAGCTGCCAATAAGATCTGCCGGAGAAGCGGCCACTGCTGCCACCAAAACAACAACAACAACAAGAACAGCAGTGACAGTTCAGCCTGAGGATAACAAGACTTTATAACCTCATGAAGAGCCTGTCTGATCATCCGGCCAGATCTTTATGATTCAGACAGAAGCAGAGAAGAGAAGGCTTTCCTCGGAGAGATGCTGAGGTTATAACTGTGTGTTTGGTACTCCTACACACCTGCTGCTGGATCCATCAACACAAAACAGGAGAATCCAGAAAAAAAACAAAGCGTCCTGCAGAGAACAAACAGACTGAAAGGAGGACGGTCTTCTGTTTAGTTGAATGGAAATGGATCGAGTCAGTGAGTCAGACTGAATCAAATGAGCCGTTTGGTGAATTGGATCAACACTTTTGCTAAAAATTTCAAAATTTCAGGACTTTAATGTTTTTCATACTCGCATTAACTTGTCAAACCACTTCAGACTTGCATTAATATTTATGTAATATTTCTTAATTATTGACTTGTTTTTAGGTTAAAACGGTCGTTTTAGTTGTTTAAATAAAAGTCTAATAATATATACAATAATAATAATAATAATAATAATAATAATAATAATAATTATATTAACACATTTATTTATTTATTTATTTATTCATTCATTCATTCATTCATTCATTCATTCATTCATTCATTCATTCATTTATTTAGTAATTTTTTGAAAATATTTACTTGTCTATTTTTTATATGCCTGGTTATTTATTTGTTTGCTTATTTATCTGCCAAAAGTAAATTCTCCTAATTTGTAGAAATGTATTATTATTATTATTATTATTATTATTATTATTATTATTATTATTATTAATTCATTTTATTTTCATCTTTCATGAACCACCAACTTATTCAGCATATGTTTTACACAGCGGATGCCCTTCCAGCTGTAACCCATTACTGGGAGAACATGCAAACTCCACACAGAAATGCCAACTGGCTCACACCAGCAACCTTCCTGCTTTGAGCCAACAGTGCTTTCCACTGTGCCATATTATTATTATTATTATTATTATTATTATTATTATTATTATTATTATTATTATTGTGTTATTAACACATGTATTTAATAGTTTTCAAAAATATTTATTTGTCTTTTTATTTATCTGTCTGGTTATTTATTTTTTGCTTATTTATCGGCTATAAGGAAATGCTCATTTTAATTATTAATATTAATGTAATAATACAGAATTGCATTGTTATTATTATTATTATTACTATTATTATTTTAACACATTTATTTCTTTAATAGTTTTAAAAACTATTTCTTTTTTACTGTTTTTTTTATAAATGTAATAATACATAAATGTTTTATTGTTATTATTATTATTATTATTAAGCATGTTAACACATTTATTTATTTAATAGTTTTCAAAAATAAATATTTGTCGATTTATCTGTCTGGTTATTTATTTGTTTGCTTATTTATCCGTCACAAGAAAATGCTTATTTTAATTATTAATATGAATTTACTGATACAGAAATGTATTATTATTATTAATATTATGCATTTTAACACATTTATTTATTTAATAGTTTTAAAAATGTGTAATTGTTTTTTATTTATAAATGTAATAAAACATAAATATTTTAGTATTATTATTATTATTATTATTATTATTATTAATAATATTATTATTATGCTATTAACACATTTGTTTAATAATTAAAAAAATATTTATAATAAAAAAATTACATTTATTTTACCACAAGGAAATGCTCATTTTAATTGTAAATGTATAAATAATTATTATTATTTTACGTTTTATTATTATTATCATTATTATTAGCAGTAGTAGAGATAATATTCATAATGCATATTAAACAAAAATAATAATTAATAAACTACAGAAAGTCACAATACCATATATTTTGCAAGCCTTAAAAGTTTGTTCTTTTTAATAATGTAATAAGTTGAGTATGTAACTGTATAAAATTGATCTTTTAAAATTATGTAATTATGTATGTAATTGGTTAAATTGTCAAAACTGACAACTACAATACAGCGCCATAAGTCTTGATCTTGCACAGATGAATCTAAAACAAGGATTGTGCTGGTAAACTTCTCTTGTTGTTTTTCCAGATCTGCAGCTTGTTTCAGCACCGGTCCAGATTTCTGCTTCCTGTATTTCCACATCAGTGATCACTAGAGTCCTGTGGGATTGACCCTCAGAGCTCCGCTTTCTCCTTATTACCTGTAACATCAGCCCCTTTAACCCTTTTTAACATGAGCAGCTCATTTTGCTTGTGTTTTTCAGCAGGAAGTCCCATAATTCTCTGCAGGGCCACTGGGGCTCTTGGGTTTTACGGTATGGAGTGCTTTTTTTTTTCTTTTAGTTCACATCATGAAGCGATCAGGACGTTGAGCTTTAACAGGACTGACAGGTCGGTATACAGTACAGCCTCTTTCCCAACGTTCACGCTTCAGCTTCTGCTCACATCTGAGAGAGATTTCCTTCTCATTACTGCGGCCTTCAGACTCAAAACACACCTTTACACAACTAAACATCTTTCACACCTTAATTGCCACTTGAGAGAAGTTTTAGGGATAAAAGCTGTCTGGTGAAATAGACAGAGTCGTGGAACAGTGAAAAAATTATTTGTTGGATTTACATGTTTTTTTAAGGTAAGTGGTTGCAAACTATTTATATGGGCTGAATTTGAACAAACAAATTACAGGGTTCATACAGTCATGGAAAACCTGGAAAAGTCATGGAATTTGGACAGCCGTTTTCCAGGCCTGGAAAAGTTTGGAAAAACAAAAAGCCCCACAAAGTTTTGGAAAGGTCATGGAAATTAGTCTAACAAATATCTGTAAACTTGAATATAGCTTAGTTGTCTTTACTTCTTTTCTGACCAACATGGTCTCACATTATGAATGCTGTGTAAGCATTCATTCATTCATTTTCCTTTGGATTAGTCTCAATTTCAAAGGTTGCCACAGCGGGAAGTAATCACCATGTGTATGCATTATCCAAATAAATCTTACATACAATACATATATAAAATAAATTCAAACTAAATAAAAGTGTTTTCTGTTTTATGATACGCTGTAATAAATTTGAACGTGCATTGTTTTTCCTATTATTTACGATGTGTGTATATATAGACATTACATGAAACATTAGGTCATGAAAATTTTCTTGAAAGTCCTGGAAAAATCATAGATTTTAGTAGTAAAGATGTGTATGAACCCTGAAATTAAGTTGAACATTACAATATGTTTTGTTTGTTAAAATTCAGCTCATTTCAACCGCAACATAGGCTCATCCAGCCTGATCTCACGAGGAAACGTATTTTGCATTTTGTCAGTTTAGAGGATAATTAGTACGAATTAGTTCAGTCGTATGAAAAATGTAAGATTTTTTAAAAAAGAGGCGTGGCACCCAACCCCACCCCTAACCCCAACTGTCATTGGGGGATGAGCAAATCATACTAAATTGTACGAATTAGATTGTATGAATTCTTACGAATTAAAGACCAAATCAAAAAGTTACGAATTTCCATGAGATTCCGTTGGCTCATCCTACGGGTCAATTGGTGCTTTTAAAAACATTATTGGTTGGGTTTTGGGAAAGAGGAGGGTGAGTCAGTCAGTCGACAGCAGCCTCTGGGGGATTTCAAGAGAAATCTGAGATCTCAAAAAACATACACAGCGACCTCTAGTAGATTTGCAAAAACAAAAACTGAAAAAAAAGCGTAGCTCCTGGGACATATTTGCCGCTCTACTGAAATGTATATTGAGGTACGTTTTTGAAATGAACCCGGGTTAATAAATTGTTTGCAACTACTTGCAAAATACCTAAAAAAAATTATAAATCCAATGAATAATTTATTTCCTCTGTATTAATATACAAAACTACTTTATGGATCAAAAGTTTTGACACATGAAAACATATTAAAAAATTATTTTTAGAAAATATTGTGTTTTTGACTCAAAAAATATATTCTAGAAAAAGATTATTGCTGTTTGTTCAAACAACTTATTTTTAATGAGCTGAAACATCATAGTTCTTGAGTTTTTTTAGGGACAACTTAATTCTAAATTTTATGTTCAAGTTTGTAAAAACAAGTTAGGTTAACTTAATTGGTTTGAGTTGGCACAATGTGAAGGAATTGTGGAACCCGGCATTTTTTACTGTGCAGTAAAATGTATTAAACTGTAAATACTATAGTGTCTACTAGGGCTAAACAATATAATTTATTATTTAATCTTGATCTTGATCATCTCAGTCAATTTAAGTTAATGAAATCTTCCCAAATAGAGCTGTTCATGTGATCTGATAAAAAAATATAATCATGTCGCAATATACAGTTGAAGTCAGAAATATTAGCCCCCCTGAATTATTAGCTCCCCTGTTTATTTTTTTCCCCGTTTTCTGTTTAAGAAGATTTTTTTCAACACATTTCTAAACAAAATAGTTATAACTCATCTTTGCCATGATGAATAATATTTGACTAGATATTTTTCAAGACACTTCTATACAGCTTAAAGTGACATTTAAAGGCTTAACTAGGTTAATTAGGTTAGAGTAATTAAGCAAGTTATTGTGTAACGATAGTTGTTTTGTAGACTATTAAGAAACATAGCTTAAAGGGGCTAATAATTTTGACCTTAAAATGGTGTTTAAAAAATTAAAAACTGCTTTTATTCTCACCAAAATAAAACAAAATATAATAAAATAAAATAATAATAATTCAAAGGGAGGCTAATAGTTCTGACTTTAACTAAATCGCAGCAAAACAAAATATCGCAATGTCAGATTTTTCCAATATCGTGCAGCCATAGTGTTTACAACACTTTAAATAATGTAGTGAACCGATTAACTAATATATTCTGTAGTTTGCTTTAATTTTACTATATTAAACTGTGATGTATTGTAGTCTTCAGTACAGTATTGGGCAATTCGTTTATATTACTATAGTTGTTGTAATACCATAGCAGCTATACTGTACAATTGCACAACATATTCATTCAAGTTTTTGAACCATACTATACACTCTCAGAAATAAATGTGAGCGGTCACTGGGTGGTACCTTTTTTTGACCGCTATATGCCGGTGATTGACACCTTTACAGATATCAAAATGCTTTTTTGACGCAAAATTTATTTATACAGTTATTCCTTACGCCTATTAAGAAACTTGAGTAGGCCTAGGCAACTATAACAAGAAAAAACTTCTCTACATGTTAAACTAAATACATTGATATGCATTGGAATACATGATGAATACTCTTGAAACGTGAAAGTGTAAAGCCTGCAGCTCTCAATATGTATTAAGTTATTGCATGTCATATTTAATTAACCGTTTACTGCTTTTATGTAATTTTGCTCACATGGATAATTGAATATTAATCAGATGATGTCATTACGCTGCTGTTCCGTCAGCCAATTGTTGCATTTCGAGGATCGATAGATCAGTCCTTCACAACACGCACAGCGATCTCAGATCAGTTCATCCAGACATTTTAATCTGATTCACAAACTTGTTTGAAGAATCAAATTAGCCAGAGATCAATTATGAAGATGAACAGATCCAGGATCTCCCAAATCATGTTAGATCATTAAAGCAAGGTATGAAGCACGGACCGCTGGATTCACAGGTATTAATTCTGTTTTGGCTGTATGTGCTTTCTTGACTCTTAAAGCACAGCAGCCATTGACTTGCATTTTATTTATCAACAAGAACCACAATTTTTAAAGCTAAAAATCTTCTGTAATGCTTTACTGAAGAAGAAAAAAGGTCACCCACACCATGGATTACCTGAGGGTAAACAAATGATCAGCAAATGTTCATATTTTTAGCTGAACTATCCCTTTAAATTGAACTGAGGAGTCAAAAAACTAAACCAAAAAACCCCCAAAACCAAGCTTTTTCTCACCCAGAGGGAAAATCTTCATACAAATCTAGAGAAACAACATCGATATCAACATCTGGGCCGTATTCTCCTCCCGATGCGGAAAACACGATCTCTCTCTTACACATAAAACACTCGCACGCGCCTCCACATATGAGCTGCGGATAAAATATTTATGAGCCGGACGTATCAAAACATACCTCTGTATTTTTCATTATTTATTTTCTTCCCCCTTTTTTTCTTTCCCAGCATAATGCTTGCCGCAACCTGAAACCGGAAAATGACTTTGCACATTTGAGGGGTTAAAACTCAGACATGTCTCGAAGGAATATTGAGTATCAGCAAAAGCTCAGTGTGGGGTGTAAAAGTCTCCTGACGGCCTCCGTACTCTTGTCAGCACCCACAGATCAGTCTGTTTCCCCAGGAAAAGCCGTCTGGGTCCTGATGCTGACCTTTTGAGACTGGCTTTGACCTCTCTAGGATTTTGGTTCCTTTTCTTCCTCCTTCTGACCTGGAGAAATGAGTGCCAGTGGCCTCTGAACTCCAAATCTAAAGGGGTAAAAGACTCTTTTCCCAGTAGACACTATAGGATTCCTGGGGCTGAATGATTTAAAAAATAATAACCTAATTGCTATGGACCCTTTTTATAAACGGGTAGTGATCAGCATCAGCTTAATCCATGAAAGATTTTAATATGTAGCTTTTTTCTTTAAACGTACGTACATTTATAAAGCTATACAGTAGTTTGCATGCAACACAGGCTCATTCTGAAAACGTAGCCCTATTTGCATTTCTGGATATCGCAGATTATGTAGCCATAGGTACGTATGGCTGCTCTTCGTCTTTAAAATGAACGCTACAAGGCGGTATGATGCGGTTTCTTTTTGCACTTTTGCACTTGCTGACCGCTTACCTCCATATGGACGGCTTTCCCGCTGTTACTAGTTTGTCCAGTGACTCATCATGTTTGTCGGTGGACTTGAGATGCAGAGAGAAGTTGACCATGATGGTGGGGTTTGAATCTGGCAAAGAACAATTCCAGAAAGCAGGTAAGACAAAAACCAAAAAATAAAATAAACAATTAAATTACAGAGTGAGAATGTGATTAAATCTGAAAATGTAATAAAAATCAGGCAGAGGCTTTTCTTTTTTTAGATTGCTTCTTTAAATTGTCCGTTCGGTTCAGGAAAGCAGGCTCAGGAGGATGGTGGGTCAGTCGATCAGTCAGTCAGTCAA
Source organism: Danio rerio (assembly GCF_052040795.2). NCBI lineage: Eukaryota > Metazoa > Chordata > Actinopteri > Cypriniformes > Danionidae > Danio > Danio rerio. The sequence continues at coordinate 45,944,244 of NC_141032.1, read as the reverse complement.
CAGCAGCCTCTAGTGGATTTACACAAGAACAACTGGCGTGAATGGCACTCGCAAGAACAATTCGAGATCTCGAAAGCGTACACAAATGTATATAGGGGTACGTTTGCAAACTGAACCTGGGTTGTTTGTAAACTATCATTTTTGCAAATTGCATTATGAGACCTTGATCTCTACTCTGTCTACTTTTGATGTTGAAAATTCAACTCTACAGTTTAACAAAGTGACTTTTATTGACATTTTAGTAGTTAATACAATAAAAGCAACATAAGGAGTGAGGTTAATATAAGGTTAATATGAGTAATAATATATAGAGAAATAAGTCTGTAAAGTAACTGCCAGTATTGCCACTTTATTACAAGGTTTTTGTAGTGTGATATACAACACCAACCCAGACAATATAGCACTGCAAGCTATTAAAAATGTTATAGATAAAAGATGTTATAGTGATAAAAGTCACTTTTTTAAACTTTTTATGCTTAAAAGTTGTTGGTAGAAAGACCAAAATCCCATTATACAATTCAAAAGCATAAATAATTGGGGAAAACTGCTAATTTATAGACATGTCTTACAGTGTAAAAGAATAATGTTAGACGGTGGTCTGTTGAATGGTGTAACAGCCACTTTTGACCAACACATTATTAGCTTATTTAACCAATCACAATCTTCCTTAAATAAATATTTCACACTTGGCAGCACAAATAAAAAAACAACTATAATGACTCAATTGTAGTTGTAGCTTCAGTTTTCAGAGTTGAACCCAATTTGCCACCCAAATATTTTTTTATTAACCAAAGCTTGTGCAAAGCTTTCTTATATTCACTTCTTTACATTAACAATAAATGATTTAATAAAAAAAAAATGTGTGCAGGTAAAAAAATAATATTGAGATATTATTGCATATGCAATTAATTATTTTGCACTACAGTCCAAACCCTTAAAGGGATAGTTCACCCAAAACATTTAATTTCCCTTTCCTTGTTCCAGACCTGTTTGAGTTCCTTATTTTTTTTTCAGATAGTTTGAAGAATGTTGGAAAGCAGAAGCCATTGACTTTTTTTAATAGTATTGTTTTCCCTACTATGGAAGTCAATGGTTGCAGGATATTATTAAAATATCTTCCTTAGTGTTCAACAGAAGAAAGAAACTCATAAAGGCATATAACCACAAGGGTAAGTAAATTTTGAGTAAATTATGATTTTTGGGGGAACAATCCCTTTAGGACTATTAATTGTATTGATACCTACCCCACAAAGTCTTTAGCCTAGCCTAAACCCTTAAAGGGATAGTTCACCCTTAACGTTTACTTTCTCTTTCCTTGCTTCAAACCAGTTTGGGATCCTTAATTCAGTTCAGATAGTTTGAAGAATGTTGGAAAGCAGAAGCCATTGACTTAGTATTGTTTTTTCCTGCTATGGAAGTCAATGGCTGCAGGATTTCAGCTTTCATCAAAATATCTGCTTTAGTGTTCAACAGAAACTCATAAAGGTTTGGATCCACTCGAGAGTGAGTAAATAGTGAGTATATTTTCATTTTTCTGTGAACTATCCCTTTAAGAGAGAGAAAGACCTGTGAATGGATTGTGTTTCTCTGGAAAAGCCCACAATTGACTAAATCCCTACTGTAGGAGTTTATATGTAGGTATTGTGTAAGGCCAAAGATCTTGGTTGTTGTGTGAAAACAATACATGAGGAATTGAGACGCACACGGGTGAGGTAGATACAGTAGGTGGCTAATTTTCCTATTTATATGGAAAGCTTTGCTGGAAAATCTGTTGTTTGGGAGTCTGAGCACTGAAACAGGCCATTGTAAGCGCTTCATGTTTCTTTTGAAAGACTGTGCTAAACTGGTTTGTGCTGCTTTTAATGTGTTTTCTGTCATTGCAGTGATCACATAAAGCTGGATTTGTGTGCGGACGCCACTCTGATACACTCCGAAGTTTAGACATGGTAAGATTTTTCTGTTTTTGAGAAAGGCTTGAAAGACATTGTCATTAAGGCAGCATTTATTTGACCAAAAAGAGAGTATAAACAGCAGTATGGTGAAATAGTATAGTTAAACTATTGGTTCTCTGTTGTTTTGTGATGTAAAAGCAGAATTTTTAGCATCTTATTCCCGTCTTAAGTGCCAAAAGATTCTTCAGAAATCATGGTGAGCAGATTTTATCATTCATTCTTTTTGGCTTAGTCCGTTTATTCATGAGGGGTCACCACAGCGGAATGAACCGCCAACTTATCCAGGATATGTTTTACGCAGCGGATGCCCTTTCAGCTGCAACTCAGTACTGAAAAACACCCATACACACTCATACAATACGGTCAATTTAGCTTATTCAATTAACCAATAGCGCATGTGTTTGGACTGTGGGGGAGACCGGAGCACCTGCAGGAAACCAACGCCACAGGAAGAGCATGCAAACTCCACGCAGAAATGCCAACTGTCCCAGCTAGGACTCAAACCAGCGACCTTCTTGCTGTGAGGTGATCGTGCTACCTACTGCGCCACCTTGATGCCACAGATTTTATCAGTGTTTTTTTTTTTTTTTTTAAATCAACTTTTATTATGTTAATACAATATTATATAATATTTCCAAGCTATAACAATAACAATCAATAGTATGGGGGAATAATTTAGGAATATAGGGGTTTCCCCTAATTTAATGGGGCAATGAAATGGAATAATGGAATCCCATCTCTCTCTCTCTCTCTGGAATAGAATAACAATATTTAATGATTTTAACCATTTAAAAAAAAGTTTTATTTGAAATTTTATGGGAATTTATTGGAGATGAGGATGAGGATGGAAGGTAATTCCTGTCAATTTTGAAAAAATCAGTTTAACATTGAAAATTAAAATGAAAAACAGATTAACAATTTCATTATAAAACAAAAAATATCTGCCAAAATTGAAAATGATTTAATTTTCACTGTGACAAATAGATAAATAAAATGAAGTTGCTGATTTAACATTACATTTTCTTTTCATTTCTACATCAAGACCGCCAATATTAAAATGAAAAGCCAAATTGAAAAATAACATGCAAACACAATTTTTACAAAGCGTGTTTTTAATGTTCACGCTATAATAGTGACACAATTGAAATGAAAATGTACATTTAAGTTTTCCTTTTTTTGACACTTTTATTTCAGTTTTCATTTTTAATTTCATTTTCAACCTGTATGCAAAGCCTATGCTAACCAGTGGAAGGGGTGAATTCCAGTGACACGCTCATACAAGTAAACAACAAACAGAGAAGCCATTGAAGAGAAAGTTTTAAGTAATTATTTGATACATTCAAGGGGAAGTTTTAACATAATTATTTCATTAATTCATTTAATTAATTAAGTTGTTAGCACTGTCGCCTCACAGCAAGAATGCTGGTTCAAGTCCGAGCTGGGTCAGTTGGTATTTCTGTGTGGAGTTTGCATGTTCTCCCCATGTTGGTGTGGGTTTCCTCCGGGTGCTCCGTGTGTCCCGCACAAGTCCAAAGACATGCGTTATAGGTGAATTGAATAAACTAAATTGGCTGTAGTGTATGATTGTGGAATGTGGAATGGCATTCGTTGAATAAAACATATGCTGGAATAGTTGGCGGTTCATTCCGCTGTGGTGACCCCTGGTAATCAGGAAAATGAATGACTATATATATATATATATATATATATATATATATATATATATATATATATATATATATATATATATATATATATATATATATCCCAGTTGTAAGAGCAACAACTAATAACTTCTAGTTGATCATTTAGAGAAGTGGCAGAAGGTTGATTTTACCAATGAATTATCTGTTGAACTGCATCCCAATCATCACAAATACTGAAGACGACCTATTGGAACCCACTTGGTTTGGGGTTACATCCAGCATGGGGGCGTGCGAGAGATCTGCAGAATGGATGTCAACATCAACAGCCTGAGGGATCAAGACATTTGTGCTGCCCATTACATTACAAATCACAGGACAGGGCAAATTCTTCAGCAGGATAGCGCTCCTTCATCAAAGTTCCTGAGAGCAAATAAGGTCAGGGTGCTCCAGGATTGGCCAGCGCAGTTACCAGACCTGAAAATTTTTAAGTATGTCTGCGGAAAGATGAAGGTGGAGGCATTGAAGATGAATCCAAAGAATCTTGATCAACTTTGGGAGTCCTGCAGGAACGCTTTCTTCACCATTCCAGATGACTTTAATAATGAGTTGTCTGAGTCATTGCAGAGATGTATGGATGCAGACCTCCAAGCTCATGATGGAGTCATAGGCAATATTCATTCTGTTTCCACTGCAGCATGACTTTATATTCTATACTGTACATTATTTCTGTTTAGTGACAAAACCTGTCTCTGCAAACTCAGAACTTACTGTCCTAATTTAATAATAAAAAAATCAAGGCATGATCATATTTTATTTTGGTGATATCAGTGTAATCTAGAGGCCTTTCATATAAGCCACTCCTGATACCAAATGATCATTTAGAAGTCAAGCTATTATGTGTTGTTCCTAAAACTTGGATAGGCGGCAAGACTTCTATCAGGTAGTGTGCACAGGAATACAGAATTGTATATAATAAATACACCATTAAAAGAAAATAAAAAAATACAACTGTAGGCTATTTTTTAAGTTATGAAACCAAGCAGAGAAAATAAAAATACACATCTTCTTTTAGTTTTGGGAAGAAAGCAGCGATTTGCAATAAATCAAATTTGCAATAAATCTTAAGCAAGCATGCATGACAACACAGCATGTCCACTTGCTTCTTTTCCCATCACACACACACACATGCACACACACACACACACACACACACACACTGGAGATGAGTAATAGTGAAAACAACAAGGTCGTAGAGTGTTCAGTGCAAACAGGCGTCTCGTGGAGGGCCGTCGCTCCCCGGCCGCCGCAGCCCTGTGTGAGAGGAGCACCTGGGCAGCTCCATCAGCCCCACGACCATATGGACGGGTCAGAGGACACACACACACACATACATTCACACACCTGGACACTCACACACACACACAGGCTCAGAGGGACGCAGAGATGGAGAGGCCGCACCTGTGCTTTAAACAGACCCCCGGAGGAAGCCGAACACGAGCAGATTAAAACCAGGGCCAGATTTGAGCGTTTTCGACAAACTGCACGAGCACATATTTATCAGAGGATTTCAGGCTTTGCGCAGGACAAGTTTTCTGGAAGTGACCTAGACCTACTTGCGCTTGCTTCTGTGCCAAGTCTTTCCTTTTAAAAAGCCATCTTTATTCTGCCGCTATTATTAGCGCTGCTTGCTTTAGCAATAACTGCTGTTATTTCCAGGCCCACACACACAATCCGCAGGCCCACTGCTGCACAAAAACACTAAGCTCAGCATTTCAGGACAAGTTGGAACGTCTGTCATTCACAAAGTTCTCAATGTCTTTTCTGTCTCATGCTTCGTTGTTGGTTTGACTACTTTTATTATGTATGTTGCACATCGGTTCTGTTTGAAGACGTGCACGAATTATCTATCTATCTATCTATCTATCTATCTATCTATCTATCTATCTATCTATCTATCTATCTATCTATCTATCTATCTATCTATCTATCTATCTATCTATCTATCTATCTATCTATCTATCTATCCATCCATCTATCTGTCTGTTTGTCTTTCTGTATGTCTGTCTGTCTATCTATCTTTCTCTCTCTCTGTCTGTCTATCTGTGTTTCTTTCTCTCTGTCTGTCTGTCTTTCTCTCTGTCTGTCTGTCTCTCTCTCTCCATCTGTCTATATTTCTGTCTGTCTGTCTGTCTATCTTTCTGTCTGTTTGTCTCTGTTTCTTTCCACACGATTCATCCATGTTGTCCCAAGACAAATCGATTAAGTTAACTTAACACTTTTAACAAATGTATGTAGATAGAACATAAAAAAAGTCTAATTGTCCCTATGAAATCTCAAGAATTGTGTTGTTTCAGCTTATTTTAAATAAGTATTTTGAACATTTATTTTTATTTTTTTGGATTCTTGTTATGTTACTTTTTCTTTACATTACACTTCTTTACTTTACCCTATGTTACTTTGTTACATTTTTTTTTTTTTTTTTTTGGTGCCTTACAAGTTACCTTTCTTTACTTTACATTATTGTACTTTTCTATATGTTACATTGTTACATTTCTTTACTTTTTATTACTTTTCTTTTGTTTCCATTATCTTTCTTTACCTTACATTACTTTACTTTGTTATGTTATTTTACGTTACGTTACTTTACATTACTTTGTGTTGCATTATGCTGTTACTTTCTTACACTATTTTTCTTTACTTTCTTTTCTTTAGATTACATTTTGTTTCTTTACCATACATTTCTTAACTTTGTTACTTTTCTTTACGTTTTTTATTAATTTATATGACTTTTCTTTATGTTACATTTGTTTATTTTATGTTACTCTGTTGTGTTACGTTACTTAACTTTATATTACTTTTCTTTATGTTATGTTTTCTTTTCGTTACTTGTTTTCTTTTTGTTAATGTTTTCTTTTTGTTAATGTTTTCTTTTTGTTAATGTTTTCTTTTTGTTAATGTTTTCTTTTCGTTACTTGTTTTCTTTTCGTTAATGTTTTCTTTTCGTTACTTGTTTTCTTTTCGTTACTTGTTTTCTTTTCGTTACTTGTTTTCTTTTTGTTAATGTTTTCTTTTCGTTACTTGTTTTCTTTTTGTTAATGTTTTCTTTTCGTTACTTGTTTTCTTTTCGTTACTTGTTTTCTTTTCGTTACTTGTTTTCTTTTTGTTTATGTTTTCTTTTCGTTACTTGTTTTCTTTTTGTTCATGTTTTCTTTTCGTTACTTGTTTTCTTTTTGTTTATGTTTTCTTTGCATTACTTGTTTTCTTTTTGTTAATGTATTCTTTTCGTTACTTGTTTTCTTTTTTATGTTTTTTCGTAGCTTACTTTACGTTAGATTACTTTACGGTACATTAGATTACTTTGCGTTAGCTTACTTTGTTACGTTTTTTGTTACTTTACATTAGATTACATTACATTAGGTTACTATGTTACTTTAGATTACTTCACGTTAGTTTACTTTACGTTTCGTTTCTTTGTTACGTTACTTTACATTGTGTTGTTACTTTACGCTACATTAGGTTATTTTACATTACGTTACTTTTTTTTACCTTACGTTACTTTACATTATGCTACTTTACAATATGTTAGGTTACTTTGTTACGCTTCTTTGTTACTTTACATTACATTACTTAACATTAGATTACATTATTACGTTAGGCTACTATGTTACTTTAGGTTACTTTACATTAGATTTCTTTACATTACGTTTCTTTATGTTACTTCATGTTACTTTGTTTCGTTAATTTACATTGCACTTTGTTACTTTATGGTACATTAGGTTTCTTTACGTCACGTTACTTTACATTGTAACTTTATGTTATGTTACTTTGTTATGTTTTTATAACTTTACTTTTTTCAGAGATCGTAGAAATCGTAGATAGTTTTTAGGTTTCTTTGTTTGTTTATCATCATTGTGTTTATCATAAATTTGACTGGAAATTGAAATGCCACTCTTCATTAAAGTCGACCTAAAAGACGAGACTTCTCCAGATTTGCCGCTGTCTGTCCAGTCTCTCTGAATGGCACTTGTGAGCGAATCATAACGAGCTCATTAGGAACTGGCTGTTAATAAGAGTCTCTGTCATTATCTGTTCATCTGCTGATGTTTATGGCTGATCTGTTAATGGTGTCGTCTGGTTCCTGTGTTTGATGGTGGTGATCTGCCGTGTCTCTGAAGAGGACGTGTGTTGGAGGCCTGCTCAATTATCCTTCCCCACTTTCCTTTCATGACTTTAATCTTTAATACTTTTCTACACTCTTTACTTTATTGCTCAAGCGTTTTCTAAAAGCCGATTATAGCGGAGGGCTCATAACTCTCGCCAACACCTGTTCCACTGCAATTTACCTGTTTACTGACAAGTTAGCAATGTGCTAATGTACTTGAGGCCAGTGTGTGCTCCCCGTCCAAACACCCACTGCTCTGAGCCGCTGAACAGCAGATGTGTGTGAGAGAAGAAAAAGTGAGAACTCTGAGGAGAGAGACTTGTTTATCACTGTGTGCTTATAGTGCTCTCATTTCAGTGTAGCATGTAAAACTAAACTCCTAACTAAAGTTAATTTGTGAAATTATTGCAATTGGGAAATCACACTTGACATACTTAAAGGGATGGTTCACTCAGATTAAATTATGAACAGTGTTGGGGAAAGTTACTTTTAAATGTAATGCATTACAATATTAAGTTACACCCTAAAAAATTAACTAGTTGCATCACTTAGTTACTTTTTATAGTGAGTAAAACGAGTTACTTTTGTGCTACTTTTTCGTACCTGGCTGAGGTTTGATCTCTTTCAGAACTAGTTTTTTTTACTGTTGTTGTTGTTTTTTTGGCTTTTTTAATAAAGTATCTTTGCAATTAACATTGCACAGTATAACCTACACCTACATTTGCCTTTAAAAACACATCAAAAAATAATATTTTAGGATAATGTTATCTGAGAACTTCCTGACCCCAGAGCTATAGATGCCTTATTTACAGATTATTGAATGTTTAAAGCAATTTGCTACTTTTGTACTATTAGTTTCCGTGTTTCGGATGAGACGTTAAACCGAGGTCCTGACTCTCTGTGGTTGTTAAAAATCCCAGGATGTCCTTCAAAAAAGAGTAGGGATTTAACCTTGGCATCTTGGCCAAATCTGCCCTCTGGCCTCTGTCCATCATGGCCTCCTAATCATCCTCATATTCTAATTGGCTTCATCACTGTCTCCTCTCCACCAATCAGCTGGTGTGTGGTGTGCGGTCTGACGCAAAAATGGCTGCCGTCGCGTCATCCAGGTGGATGCTGCACACTGGTGGTGGATGAGGAGATTCCCCCCATTGTGTAAAGCGCTTTGAGTGCCCAGAAAAGCGCTATATAAATGTAAGGAATTATTATTATTATTATCAATTAAAATCACTGTCTATTGAGACTATAGCCTCTTTCACATATACAGACCTTTCTGAAAGATTACCAGGAATTTTCCGGAAAGGGCTGTATGTGTGAACAGGCCCTTTTTGATAATACTAATAAATTCGTTTTGTAACGAATTTGTAATGTAGTTAGTAATGTTTACAAATACAAGCGCAGCCATTTAGAGCTCATTTTTGGTTAATGATGTCAGAATTTACCAGTATTTTGGAATGGACGTGTGATAATCTTTTGTGTGTGTATGTGTGTGAATGAGTGTTTATGGATGTTTCTTAGTGATGGGTTGCAGCTGGAAGGGCATCCGCTGCATAAAACATATGCTGGATAGGTTGGTGGTTCATTCCGCTGTGGCTGCCACAGATTAATAAAGGGACTAATCCAAAAAGACAATAAATGAATGTTACTCAAAAAAAAAAAAAAAAAAAAAAATATATATATATATATATATATATATATATATATATATATATATATATATATATATATATATATCAAATACCGTCACTCAAAAATGACCAAAATCAAAAAACTCACTTGAAAAATACCAAAGTAAAAAAAAAAAAATCACTCAAAAAATACTACAGTTTAAAAAAAAGTTACTCAAAAAATACTAAAATCAAGAACCGTCACTCAAAAAATAAGAACATCTAAAAAAGCCACTTCAAAATTACTTAAAAATACCAAAACTTCAAAGCACGCCACTCAAAAAGAAATATTTATTTATTCATTCATTCATTTTCTTTTCGGCTTAGTGCCTTTATTAACTTATCCAGCATATGTTTTACGCAGCCGATGCCCTTTCAGCTGCAACCCATCTCTGGGAAACATCCATAAACACTTTCACAGTCACACACTACAAACAATTTAACTAGGCCCTAGATAGGGGAGGCACGTAATAGAGCCCTAATAAATAAGGGACTAAGCCAAGGGAAAAATGTATGAATATTATTATTATTTATAATATTGCATTGATTTATTAATAGTTTTAATGTGGAAATGGGTTTTACTAAGTCCTAATTTAGATTTTCATTTTATTTTGTAATGGAATTGTGCTTTCGGGTTGAGTAAACAATAGCAGAATTTACATAGGCAGAAATAAGTCTTTAAAGTATCTCCCGGCATCAGCCATTATTGTTGTGTGGTCAGTAACTCAGCTCTCAGCGGCTCTGGCCAACTGTCCTGCCCATTAATGTATGATTTACAGCGATTAACTTTTGCTGATTAGAGTGATTATTTGGAGTGTGGCGCGGCTCTGCCTTCCTCCAGTGTGTCGGACCATCCTGCCAGCGGCTTTAAACTTCCACCGGGGATCCAGCCGAACCTCTGCCAGAGCGGCTAATCTGTAATCATTCATGGCTGACTTATACAAACCGCTCTGTTTTCTGGCACTCGCCGGCCGGTTCTTCTTCATCTCCCCGCAGTAAACAAACGGCGCGTGGAAAGGTTAGTCACTGGCGCGAGCAGACGGATCTCCGAAGGAAACGGGGTGTTAAGCATGTCGGAGCCGTTCAAGTCCAAAAAGGTGATTTGGCTTTGGAACGGGGCGACTTTTTGTTTACTTGTTTGTGTTTTTTGAAGTTCCATGAGAGACGTTTTTTCCTGCAGAGAACAGAGATAACTCAAGCCTGTGTTTGCTCCAAGAGTTTCACATCACCTCTGCTTCTGAAATAAGCACTTTATTGTGGCTGATGTTCACTTTCAGCAGATTTGCGAGGAGGGAGTTGTTAGGGGGAGACTGTCTACAATCTGGATGTTTTTAGCATTTAGCTGGCAATGGATTCTAACGACTCCTGTTTTGTTTATGGGTCATTCCTGGCATTCAGCTTGAGTAAACTTTTTTTTTTTTAATTTAAGAGATGCTATTTTGCCTGTTTTTACAAGATGTAAAACAAGTTTCTGATGATTTTAGAGTGTGTATAAGATATTTCAGCTCAAAATACATCAGCAATAATGTTTTATAACTCTCTGAAACAGGGCGAGGCAGTGGCACAGTAGGTAGTGCTGTTGCCTCATAGCTCAGTTGGCGTTTCTGTGTGGAGTTTGCATGTTCTCCCTGCCTTTGTGTGGGTTTCCGTGCTCCGGTTTCCCCCACAGTCCAAAGACATGCGGTACAGGTGAATTGGGTAGGCTAAATTGTCCGTAGTGTGTGAATGTGTGTGTGGATGTTTCCCAGAGATGGGTTGCAGCTGCAAGGGCATCTGCTGCGTAAAAAAACTTGCTGGAAAAGTTGGCGGTTCATTCCGCTGTGGCAACCCTGGATTAATAAAGGGACTAAGCTGACAAGAAAATGAATGAATGAACTTTCTGAAACAGCAACGCGGTGGCGCAGTAGGTAGTGCTGTCACCTCACAGCAAGAAAGTCGCAGGTTTGAGCCTCAGCTGGGTCAGTTGGTATTTCTGTGTGGAGTTTGCATGTCCTCTCCATGTTCGCGTGAGTTTCCTCCGGGTGGTCCAGTTTCCCCTACAAGTCCAAAGAAGTGGTACAGGTGAATCCGGTTAGCTAAAATTGTCCATAGTATATGAGTGTGAATGAGAGTATATGGGTGTTTCCCAGTGATGGGTTGCAGCTGGAAGGGCATCCGCTGCTTAAAACATATGCTGGATAAGTTGGCGGTTCATTCCACTGTAGCAACCCCTGATTAATAAAGAGACTAAGCCAAAAAAATGAATGAATGAGCTCTCTAAAACTTTCTCTTTAAGGCTTTGATCCTAATTGTGGTGTTTTGGTGACTGTCACTTTAAATTAAAATAAGATTGTGTTCTTTTCAAAAGAGGGCGGAGCTACAAATGCCTACACTGTAAAAAATCCCCAGAATTTCACAACAGGTTACTGTATTTTTTCATAGTAAATTACATTAGTATCACTTTACAGGATTTAACTGTTAGTTTTTTGTATTCAGAATTTTCTTGAAAAATTAAGGCAAGCATAATGATTACAATTACTGTAAATAGAGCTGTATCTTTTGTATCTTTTGTAATTGCAGCTAATTACTGTAAATAAACCTGTATCTTTTGTAATTGCAGCTAATTACTGTAAATAAAGCTGTATCTTTTGTATGTTAGTTATAGAAATTCAAACTCTTTATTTTATTCAACGCAGAAATTAATATACATAATCTTTTATGCTAGTACAGCTATTTTTTATAATTAAAAATATTTACAGAATTTTTGTTATTATGAACTACTTATTATCATTGTAATTTACTGTGAATTTACATACAGTACCTAACGGTGAAAGTAATGCAATTATTAGCCAGTAATTTACTGCAAACTTAAGGTTGAACATTTTACAATGTATGGCTGCTTTCACACTTGGTTCAATTGCCTGGCATACTCAAGTTCGATTTTCCCCCCATGCCATCTTCTCAGTTGGTTTGTGTTCACTCTGTCTTTTTTCCTTTCTGAACCCCGATGTACGCAAGCTACAATACGTGACACGTACATACAGACACACACACAGACACATGAATGAACATTATGAAACAGTAGTTGGTTGTACAGTTGGCGGTTCACTTTTGTTATTTGGTACGACTGCATTCATACCAGAAGTGAACCGTACCAGGGTTTGCGTAATTCGTAACCCAGACCACCTCTTTCAGACAGACTCAGGTACAATTCATGAGTTTCTTTCTTTCTTTCTTTCTTTCTTTCTTTCTTTCTTTCTTTCTTTCTTTCTTTCTTTTTCAAATTTCTTTCTTTCTTTCTTCCTTCGTTTCTTTCTTTCTTTATTTCTTTCTTTTTTTCTTTCTTTCTTTCTTTCTTTCTTTCTTTCTTTCTTTCTTTCTTTCTTTCTTAATTTATTTCTTCCTTTTCTTTCTTCCTTCCTTTCTTTATTTTCTTTATTTATTTCTTCCTTCCTTCCTTCCTTCCTTCGTTTCTTTCTTTCTTTCTTTCTTTCTTTCTTTCTTTCTTTCTTTCTTTCTTTCTTTCTTTCTTTCTTTCTTTCTTTCTTTCTTTCTTAATTTATTTAATCCTTTTCTTTCTTCCTTCCTTTCTTTCTTTTCTTTCTTTCTTTCTTTCTTTCTTTCTTTCTTTCTTTCTTTCTTTCTTTCACTTTTCCTTTTTCAAATTCCTTTCTTTCTTTCTTTCTTTCTTTCTTTCTTTCTTTCTTTCTTTCTTTCTTTCTTCCTTTCTTCCTTCTTTTCTTTCCTCCTTCCTTTCTTTCTTCCTTCCATCCTTCCTTTTTCATCTTTCCTTCCTTTCTTTCTTGCTTTTTTCTTCTTTTTTCCCTCCTTTCTTCCTTCCTTTCTTTCTTTCTTACTTCCTTACTTTCTTTATTTCTCCTTCCTTCCTTTCTTCCTTACTTTCTTGATTTTTTTTTACTTTTCTCCTTTTTTTTCTTTCTTTCTTTCTTTCTTTCTTTCTTTCTTTCTTTCTTTCTTTCTTTCTTTCTTTCCTTCTTTCTTTCTTTCTTTCTTTCTTTCTTTCTTTCTTTCTTCTAAGTGTCAAAATTAAGCCACATCACTTTTTCCTTTAGCACTATATATGATACAAATTAGCTTTACAGAGATAAACAGGCAAAACAGTGTACAATCAATTATTAGTACGGCTGTGAGTTTAATAACAGCAGCTGTTTTTTATATTATTGCTATTATTTTTGAAATCAGATTAAGTCAGTTCAATGTAAATCTAGGAGCAAATACCTACACACAGAGGTTTCTCCATAAGGGAATTTGTATATTTTATTCAGCGAATATAAATGAGTTCTTGTACACAAGTGAGTTTGTGTAATAATTAGAGCGACATTCATTAGAATGTAAATACAAATAGCACTCTGGGAATTCAAAAGCACTCCACAATATATATGCATGGAAATACAACAAAGCATATCCAAGGTTTAATCTACTAATTGTGATTTAAATATAATTATCATTAAAGTTATTGGCGAGATCGTGTGAGGTTAAAGCATGTGGGTGCATGAGCGGAGATTTCAGGCGAAGTTGTGCAGTGTTTGCTGCAGTCCCTGAAGGTCTGGGGTTATCGTCACTTCTGGTATTAATCTAATAACTGAAGTTTAGGTGCTAATGGAGGGCCAGGTGCATGTGTGTGTGGCGGGTCGGCCTCTGGGACACGGCTTTAAGTGTGTGTGCGTGTGTGTGTGTGCATCAGGTGGGCTTGAACTGGCTCATTTGACTCAGACAGCATGCGCTTTGGACGTGTCCTAACCTGAGCGGCAGGAGGCATCTGCCTAATGATGAAAAACTGGAGTGTGCCATCGAAATGATCATCACACACACACACACACACATCACGCCGTCCTCCCAGGACACTCGCAGACATTCTTCAACTCCATTTCTGCTTTTAAAGTCATTTGCCTTCTGGAACTTGCTGTAAACTACAAACCTGGTTTCTAATTGCAAAGTATGTCAAAAAGTAAAATTGTTATGATGAATGTCACAGATTCATGTCAGGGTCAAGGAAGTTTTTGGTTTAGGAAATGAAGCCAAGGACGATTTGATTTCATTTCACTCATTCGTGATTTCCTAAATTATAAACAATTAAACAATGAATTTGGGTGGCACTGTGGCACAGTGGTTAGCAACGTCACCTCACAGCAAAAAGGTTGCTTGTTTGAGCCCTGGATGGACCAGTTGGCATGTTCTCCCCGTGTTGGCGTGGGTTTCCTCCGGGTGCTCTGGTTTCCCCCACAGTTCAAACACATGCGCTATAGGGGAATTGGATGAACTAAATTGGCTGTAGTGTATGAGTGAATATGAGTGTATGGGTGTTTCCCAGTACTGGGTTGCAGCTGGAAGGGCATCCACTGTATAAAACATTTATACATTTATATAGATAGAGTTGAAGTCTGAATTATTAGCCCTCCCTGGATTCTTTTGTTTCCCCAATTTCTAAACACATTTCTAAACTTAATAGTTTTAGTAAATCATTTCTAATTATCTTTGTCATGATGACAGTAAATAATATTTGACTAGATATTTTTCAAGACACTTCTATACAGCTTAAAGAGACATTTAAAGGGCTTAAGTTGGTTAATTAGGATAACTATGCAGTTTAGGGTAATTAGGCAAGTTATTGTATAATGATGTTTTTTTTATACTATCGGGACAAAAATAAAGCTTAAAGGGGCTAATAATTTTCACCTTAAAATGTTTTTTTTTTGTTTAAACTGCTTTTATTTTAGCCGAAATAAAACAAATAAGACTTTCTCCAGAAGAAAATATATATCAGACAAACTATGAAAATGTCCTTGCTCTGTTAAACAACATTTGGGAAATATTTAAAAAAGAAAAAAACTGTATTGACTTCTACTGAAAACTTGACTCCAACCTCATACATTTGTTTATACATATATATTTTATAATGTAAAACATAATTTTAATTTTTAAATGTTGTAAATATAGTAACACATGTTATACTTGTTATTACAAAATATGTAGTAAATGCAAATGATTCATTATATTTTTACTTACTTTACTAAAATATACTTTGTATATATATATATATATATATATATATATATATATATATATATATATATATATATATATATATGTTTGTTTATTATTTATTTGTATACACACACACATCTTGATTATTATAAAAGAATCATTGTAAAAATACAGATTATTATTATTTATTATTACTGTTTTATCCAAAAATGTTGATTTAAATGTACCATTTATTCTGATTATATAATTAATAAATTTATTCATTTAACTATTGATTTATTATCTATTTATTTTATATTTATATTTAATTATTATTAGTATTAGTTTATTATTATCATTATTATTAGTATTATTTTCTTAATATTATTAAACTATAGATTATAGTATTATACTACTATTTACTGTGTTTACTATGTTTATTTTTTTAAGAAATATGTATGTTCTTTTTAATGTAAACCTTAGAAATGCTTTGGCAATACATTTGTAACATTTGTCATGCCAATAAAGCAATTATTGTATTACAGAGAAAGAGAGAGAGAGAATCTCAATTAATTAATTAATTAATTCATTCATTCATTTTCTTTTCTGTTCAGTCCCTTTATTTATCAGGAGTTGCCACAGCGGAATGACCCGCCAACTTATCCAGCACACCCTTCCAACCACAACCCAGCACTGGGAAAGACTCATACACACTCATTCACAGACACACACTAAGGCCAATTTAGCTTACCCAATTTACCTATAGCACATTTGTTGGACTGTGGGAGAAACCGGAGCACCTAGAGGAAACCTAGGCCAACACGATGAGAACATGCAAACTCCACACAGAAATGCCAACTGACCCAGCCGGGGCTCGAACCAACGACCTTCTTGCTGTGAGGCGACAGTGTGTCCCCTGAATCTCAATTCAATTTATTATTTTTTGGACTATTTACCAATTATTATTGTTATTAACAGACTATTAGACACTTCTAAAATATGTCTCTAATATAAAATACTTGTATAATATAAAATAATAGAGTTGTTTTTTGCTCTCTAATTCAGTACTGTACTTTAACCTATGAGGCAAAAGTGACTATATTTCCCTTTACATACTATGCGTTATTTACAGACACATTTAAAACGCACATTTCCACCAGGAGACCGCAAGGTCGGTCAGCCAGTCCGACCTCATCTATACATTAAACCAGCCAACCTCCATTCAAACCCCACACAACACAAGAGCGGCCCTTTCAAACATGCATCCAGGCCCCGTGGAGATCTGACTCACGGAGGGACCCGGCCAAAAACTGGCACAGCGTCCACAAATATCTGCCAAGGGCCAAATCCCTCACCCACCCCTGCGAAATAATAAATAATGGCTCCATTTTGTCCCGCGACTGTGGCCCAGAGCCCACACCATTAGACATTAGAGCCAATTTGCAGACCCGCTTTATCTCAAATATTATCAATGAGCCTGTCAGCCGCGGCTCTAACCTTCTTTTGTTATTTTGGGCTGTTCTCTCAGTAGGATCCGCTTCCCCCCGCAGACCAGCAACAGGATGTCATACACCTGTTTTGCTCAAGGCGGGAGCGCTGTGTTATTCGGGCGGCTCTGGAGCTCTTTGGACCGGCCCGGACGGACGTGTGTGTCAGGATGTGAGATGGAGGCTGGTGGAGGTGCAGCTGTTGCGTAAGGAAAGTGCCAGCGGCTGCAGTGTCCTACGGTGAGCTGTAATTTGCAGGCTCTCTCTCACCTTCACCGGGCCGGGCGGCTGCAGATGCGGAGGCCTGACGCCCAGATGGGGCCTTCCTGACGCCCACGGCTCTGTGTGTGTGTGTTTGCAGCTCTGTTTGTGCACACGTGTGCTGAAGGCGACAGCAATGTTCAGGCTCATGCAAACATGCCAGATTTTTTAAAAATGGTATGGTCAGGTTTACAGTAGGCTATTACACTGTAAAAAAAAATACAGGGTTTCACAATATTTATTCCTGTTGTCTCAACATAAATCCATTAAGTAAACCTAACAATTTAAGGGGATTAAACGTAAAATAATTAAGTTGTCCCAAAAAAATCTCAAGAACACTGAAAAATTTTATTCAAAGATGATTCCTTGGATTTACTCAATTGTTTTACGTTAAGTGGTTGTAAACAATTAATTTGGGCTGAATTTAAACAAACAAATTAAGATGAACATTATCAAATTTATTTTGTTTGTTTAAATTCAACACAAATAAATTGTTTGCAACAGTTCTGCATGCAACACTTTTTTCAGCTTATTTTAAGTAAGTTGTTTGAACAAAATGTTTAAAGTGTATCTGTGATTCTCAACTGGTGGGCCTCAACGATCCTGCAGGTGGGCCGTTAGATTAAAAATAATTCTCAATATTATACTATAATTTTTGGATTTCATTGTTACATTCGATATTAAAATGATCAAAGTAATGCTCTTTCTCCTGTTCTCTGATTGATTACTTTAAACTCAGCGCAAATACAGCCTCATGATCATGTCTGCAACTAGAACATGTACAGCTGAAGTCAGAATTATTAGCCCCCTTTTGACTTTTTTCTTTTTTAAATATTTCTCTAATCATGTTTAACAGAGCAAGGACATTTTCACAGTATGTCTGATATACTTTTTTCTTCTGGAGAAAGACTTATTTGTTTTATTTCGGCTAGAATAAAAGCAGCTTTTAATTTTTTTAAACACCATTTTAAGGTCAAAATTATCAGCCCCTTTAAGCTGTTTTTTTCAATAGTCTAACAAACCGTAACTTATACGATAACTTGCTTAATCACACTAACCTGTCTTGTTAACCTATTTAACCTAGTTAAGCCTTTAAATGTCACTTTAAGCTGTATAGAAATGTCTTGAAAAATATCTAGTCAAATATTATTTGCTGTAATCATGACAAAGATAAAACAAATGAGTTATTAGAAATGAGTTATTCAAACTATTATAATTAGAAATGTGTTGAAAAAAAATCTTCTCTCAGATAAATAGAAATTGAGGAAAAAAATAAATAAAATAATTAGCCCCTAGTGCATGTGTTTGGACTATGAGGGAAACCGGAGCACTCATAGGAAACCCACACCAACATGGGGAGAACATGCAAACTCCACACAGAAATGCCAACTGACCCAGAAGAGGCGTTAACCACTGACCCTCTTTCTGTGAGGCGACAGTGTTAACTACTTAGCCGCGGTGCCACCCTTTATTGTAATTTATTGCTCAATTAATGCTTCCCATTTTTCAGTGCAATGTTTTATTTTGTTGTATTTATTTCAATAGCACTTTTTAAAAATACCAACAGCTACAAAGATGAAGTTGAATATATATATATATATATATATATATATATATATATATATATATATATATATATATATATTTATTTATTTTATGGGCGACGCAGTGGGTAGCACGTTCGCCTCACAGCAAGAAGGTCGCTGGGTCGTTGGTTCAATCCTCGGCTCAGTTGGCGTTTCTGTGTGGAGTTTGCATGTTCTCCCTGCCTTCGCGTGGGTTTCCTCCGGGTTCTCCAGTTTCCCCCACAGTCCAAAGACATGCGGTACAGGTTAATTGGGTAGGCTAAATTGTCCGTAGTGTATGAGTGTGTGTGTGAATGTGTGTGTGGATGTTTCCCAGAGATGGGTTGCGGCTGGAAGGGCATCCGCTGCGTAAAAACTTACTGGATAAGTTGGCGGTTCATTCCGCTGTGGCGACCCCGGATTAATAAAGGGACTAAGTTGACAAGAAAATAAATGAATGAATGATACATATATATATATGTATATTTTTTAGCTTGAAAAAATGCCTGGATCTCAGTTTCACCTACAGTATCTTAAAGTCCCCCTTTATTTTGCCCTAAAATATTTGTTAATATTTATTTTGATTATTTGATCAATTAAAAGCACCTCATTTATTTGAAATATAAAGCTTTATAAATGTCTTTACTGTTACTTTTCTTCCATTGTAGGCACTTTGCTTTATGCAGTATTAATATATTTAATAAAATGCATATTGGTCCTATTATAAAATCTGAAATAGACAAACTACACAGTATAACTTATTGAGGAAAATAGAAAACGAAGTCAATTTGATGTCAATTGAAGGTGCAGACAGCTCTGTATTTCCGAAGCTGATTCACAGAGACGTTTCTTCACACCAGTGGACTGATGCTGGTATTTTGCTTGTGTTAGTGGGAGCGTTTAAGATAGTGGGAAAGGTTATATATCCTCAGCGGTGTTTCTCTGGAAGGCCTCAACAGGAGGCTCTTTTGTGGAGACGTCTTTCTTTCAGCCAATCGATCGCTGTTGTTGTGATCCCAGCATGCAGCAGGAATGAAGTGTTTTAGATACACACACACAAACACACACTTACAGTACACACACACATATACACACACTTCAGTTACACCACAGCATACAGTAGGTTCATTGAGTTTACTCATCAGATCTGAAGCGAGGATTCCCTCAGTCACAGATGATGAGCTCAGTCTCTGGTTGATGCTGGTTTTTGTGTAAATATGATTAAGGATCTAAGTTTAGCTCATGCGCTGGGGTTGTATTGATGCCAAATATTGTAATTGAAACATCTTTTTCTATTGAAAAAAAAAATTTAAAAATTGACATTGTATAAAGTTGATTAAATCTGATTTATGGAAAGTGATTGTTGAGAAGTTCATTTAGGTTAAATGTTATGTAGCCTATGCAACATATTTCCAAAAGTGCAAAAATGGTCCTTTAATAATTTTTGCAAACATATCTGGAGCTTGCAATGTTTTAATAAACTGTATGTTATTTATTTACACAAACATAATTATAAAATGATTAGTAGTACTAGTAATAGTAGCAATAGTACCAGAATAGATAAACATTTAATCAAAATAACCCATTGTATTGGGTAAACACAACTCATTGGGAAGGTGCTGTAATAATTTATAGTTGGGTTATGTCGGGGTATTTTTAACCCAACCTTTTTAACTGAGTGTTCAAATATTTTTGAGTTTTAGTTGGCAGAGCTGCTAAACAACAGCCTAAATCAGGCTGGTTTAAGCTGGTCAACCAGACTGGTTTTAGGCATTTTCTGGGTTTTGGACATTTATAGGTTGGTTTTAGCCATTTCCAGCATGATTTTAGCTGGTCAGGCTGGTTTAGCTTGTCATCTCCCAGCCTGACCAGCTAAGATCATGTTGGAAATGGTTAAAACCAAGCTAAAGCTCCAGTTTAATCCAGGCTGGTTGTGGTGGTTTTACCTGTTTAGCTGGTCCCAGCCTAACCAGTTAAGACCAGCCTGGAAACCAGCCTGGAAATGGCCAAAACCCTTCTAAAACCAGGGTGGTCGATCAGCTAAAACTACTCAACCAGTCTAGACTAGTTTAAGCTGTTCTCGTTGCTGAAGCAATTTCATTGGCGCCTCTTTTGACCAATTAGAAGCGAGATAAGGCTATCCAACAACAAATTAGAGTTAACATCCCTGCTGAAAAATCCAGCTTAAACCAGCCTTGGCTGGTTGGCTGGTTTTAGCTGGTCGACCAGTCTGGTTTTAGAGGGGTTTTGGCCATTTCCAGGCTGGTTTCCAGCCATTTCCACCCTGGTCTTAGCTGGTCAGGCTGGAAAATGACCAGCTAAAACCAGCTTGACCAGCCTGGTTTAAGCTGGACATAGCTGGTTTTGGCTGGACTCCCACCTTGGCTAGGCTGGTCATCTCCCAGCCTGACCAGCTAAGACCAGGCTGGAAATGGCTGGAAACCAGCATGGAAGTGGCCAAAACCCCTCTAAAACCAGCCTGGTCGACCAGCTAAAACCAGCCAACCAGCCTAGGCTGGTTTAAGCTGGATTTTTCATCAGGGATTGCAGTCGCTATAGTTTACTAAATCAAGTTTATTCTGTGAGTAGCTGTGTCAAGTAAGTTTTAATACATTTACAGACAAAATATATTTGTTGTCGAACTTTTATCAAAATGTTAAGTTTGTTAGTACAGGCAACGGCTTGTAGCCTAAGTTGTTTTGATAAAACTTAGTCGCTTTGTAAGTAACGTTAGCTTTGGTTAAAAGCAACTGCTAAATAATATACATTTAAATGTCATATGTGACGTGCTGTTTTTAAACACAGCCTGCTGTACTATATTATACTGCGATTAATAATTTGAACATTTGAAAAGTCGGTCAGTACTCAGGAAAGATAAATAACTTTCAGACAATGATGTTAATACCGACTCCAACCAGGAGAGGCCGCTAGCTTCCAGTCTATCCCCGTAGCGTAGCGTAGCGTAGAATGTAAACGCTAAAGTGAACCAAAGAAAATAGCAAACAAAACGATAGAAATAGCGTTTCCAATCAAGATTGTA